>NC_133621.1:33740533-33750533 GCF_048593235.1 Sminthopsis crassicaudata | reverse complement strand
CCTTTGCACTGACCATTTCCCCCCAAATGCACCTCCTCCTCACTTCTGCTTTCTAGCAGCCCTCTCTTCCTTTAAGCAGCTCAGCAAAGTGGAACTCTGCCCAAAGGGCTGCCAAACTCTGCATCCCCTCTGACCCAGCAGTGTCTCTGCTGGGCCTGTATCCCAGAGATCCTAAAGGAGGGGAAGGGACCCACATGGGCAAAATGTTTGTGCAGAAACTGGAAACTGAGTGGCTGCCCATCAGTGGGAGAATGGCTAAGTTATGGTATATGAATGTCATGGAATATTATTGTTCTGTAAGAAACGACCAGCAGGATGATTTTAGGGAGGCTTGGAGAGACTTATACAAACTGATGCTGAGTGAAATGAGCAGAACCAGGAGATTATATATGGCAACAGTGAGGTTATACAATGATCAATTCTGATGGACGTGACTCTCTTCAACAATGAGATAGTTCAGGCCAGTTCCAATGATCTAGGAATGAAGAGAACTATCAGCACCCAGAGAAAGGACTGTGGGGACTGAGCTGGATCATAACATGGTATTTTCACCTTTTTGTTGTTGTTTTCCTGCTTTTTTTCTTTCTTATTTTTTTTTTGATATGATTTTTCTTGTCCAGCATAATAAATGTGGAAGTATGTACAGAAGAAACTGCACATTTAATATATATTGGATTGCTTCCTGTCTGGGAAAGAGGATGGCAAAAGAAAGAGAGAAAAAATTGGAGCACAAGATTTTGCAAGGGTGAATGTTGAAAACTATCTTTGCATATATTTTGAAAATAAAAAAATTGATTAAAAATAAACAAATGAGAAAATAGCAGAAAGAGGAGAAGGAGGAGGAGAAAGAAAAAGAAGAAGAAAAGAAGAAGAAGAAAGAAAGAAAGAAGTAGTAGTAATAGTAGTAGGAGTTCAGGTACCATCATCATTAAATCTTTTCTGATACCCTCAGCTGCTATGCCCTCCTCCTCAAATCACCTTGTATTTAACTGTTTTGTAAATATTTGTATTTATTTATTTTGATTCTCACTATATATATATGTATATATATATATATATGTGTGTGTGTGTGTGTGTGTGAATATATATATATATAATTACATTCTATTGGAAAAGACAAGAAGTATATATTCCAATAGAATGTAATTTCCTCCATATAGGGATTGTTTTTTTTTTTTTTATCCACAAGGCCTAGCATAGGATCTGGCACATAGTAGTTGTCTAATAAATATTGCTGATTGATTGATAGTTGGCTTTGTTCTACCAGGAGAAAGAATTAAAAATTTTAAGAAGACTCTCTCCTAAAAATGTTCTTTCACCTGATCTTCTATAATGTTTAAATCAATGTTGACCTTCCATGATACTCAAATATCCCCATAATCTTGTTAATTTGAATGTTTCCTTTTTGGCCATTCTTGGCCATATTCTCCCCCCAAGTTCCCCACAGAGCAACCACTGATGTTGTAGGAACCTTCGGCAGTTTCACTTGACGTTTTGGGGACACTAGTGGAGCACACAGGCTGTACTTAGGCTATCCTTAACTCTTGCTCCACATTCTTCTATTTCTTGGATCATCTCCTTCCCTCCAGCTCTTTCTGCAGTTCCTTTTGTGTTAGGTATTGCAGTCTGCTCAGACCCACCACTCCCTTCTCCTTTGCCCTCATTTTTAATTCTTCATGTACTCTAGAGTTCCATGACTTGCAGCCAGACAAGCTGGATTGGCTGTGGGAAATTTCAAGGCTCCTTTAATAACTCCCAACTTCTTCTGAAACAAAGACCCATCTTTCTTACGCCCGTGTTCTGCTCCAATACAATATGAAAGTGGAAACCACGGGCATATCTCTCTGCTGCCTAGGAAGGAAGCCAAGGTCTAAATATTTTCCCAGCTGCTGGTGCCATTCCCTGAGATTACCTCCCACAACCTCAGGATGTACCTTGTACATGTTTTCTTATTTACATGTAATCTCGTGCTCCGAGATTCCCTCCCACCTCCTGTCTATCTTACTTATACATAGCTATTTACATGTTGTCTCTCCCATTAGACTGTGAGATCCTTGAGGGAAGGAAGTTTTGCACAGGGCCTGGTGTGGAGTAAATATCCTTTGGATTGATTTTTGCAAATGATAGAATAATTAGAGCACAAACCTTGGAGGTTAATAATCAATCCTTTACCCAAAGTCAGGGAAGACTATTAAATTTATATAACTGGTCCCTATTCTAAAACTATCTGATCATCCATTCTTTTACGCTAACTTATCTTCCAAAAATGAAAAATAAATCCCATTACAGCAACCCAAGTCTAGAGCTTAAAGCAGAAATATGCCTTTAAGACATACAAGAAATATACAAAATAAGAACATAGTTGGAAAAATGAGTATTATTATTATAATACACCAGAGGGGGAAAAATCTAAGACCTAAGTGCTCTGAGTCAGAAAGACTTGGAAAGCCATAATGTTGGAACAGGCAGACGTAGCTTTGGCAATGAATGTGCATGTGAGTTGCAAGTGTCAGTAAACAGAGAACATGTTATTTTAGGGAGACTTGGAGAACATCTTATTAAGGATCAGGGAGTGGAGATTCTCTCTGCACACAGCATCAATGATACTGTGCTTAGGTGCAGTCTCTCATTAAATTCCCACCAACAGAGAGGGTTTGGAGAATGATGTTAGAAATGATGAAGGTCTTCAATTACAAAGGAAGGATAATTGGTCAGTCTATAACCATTTATTAGGCACCTACCATGTGCCCGGCACTCTGCTAAGTGCTGGGGATTCAAAGAGAGGCGAAGGGGAGTCAGCATGAATACAAACAGGCTACGTACAGGATAAATAGGAAATAAGGAAAGGAAAACATGAGATTGTGTGGAGAAATAGGAGTGAGATTACCGACATTTCAGTCTAAAAAATAAAAAATTCAGTCTATATAAAATATATTATATATAATTCAGTCTAAAAAACAAGAAAAAGGAATTGTTCATCTGAATGTAACCAACAGAAATGAGTGAATACATGAACTGTAGCAGGTGCCAGGAGTGTAGAAAATAAAGTGATGGAATTAGAGTTAGAAAATCTGAGATTTTCTATGGGAAAGTATTTTTTCTTTTTTTATTCCTTGAGGTTTTATTTTTATTTTTTATTAAAGCTTTTTTTCAAAACTTATGTATGGATAATTTTTCAACATTGACCCTTGCAAAACCTTGTGTTCCAAATTTCCCCCCCCCTTCTCCTATCCTCTCCCCTAGATGGCAAGTTGTCCAACATATATGTTAAACATGGTGGATATATGTTAAATCCAATATATGCATACAATAATTTGTACAATTATCTTGCTGCACAAGAAAAATCAAATCAAACAAGAAAAAAATGAGAAAGAAAATAAAATGCAAGTAAACAACAACAAAAAGAGTGAAAACACTATGTTGTGAACCACACTCAGTTCCCACAGTCCTCTCTACAGGTGTAGATGGCTCTCTTCATTACAAGACTATTGGAACTGGATCCTCTCTTTATTGAAGAGAGCCATGTTATGGATAAGCATTTTAACTGAACCTCAGTTTCTTCATCTGCAAAAGGGACATAATAAAGCTTAGGAAGCCTACCTTGATGGATTGCTGCAAAGCTGGAAATTAGATCATAGGGATTATAAGATCATAGATTTGTCACTGGAAGGCACTTTGGAGATCATCTAATTCAGCTTCATTTTACAGATTTGAAAACTGAGGTCCATAGGCACTTAGTGACTGAGTGTCAAGTTAAGTGGCTGAGCCAGAATTTTAAACCAGGTCCTTTAATTCCAAATCCAAGGTCCATTCCATTGCACCATGCTGTATGGAAAATACAATGCAAAATTTCCAACACAAATGTCAATTATCATTTTTTTATTATTGCTGTGAATAATAATATATTATTTCACTTCTCTTGCTGCCCTGAAAATTTCTTTGAACATTATTTTTAGACATTCTGTTACAAGAAAATCTTAGGCTTGGCAGAATAATGACTAGTATTTTGTGAATTTCTTCCCAAATTTAACTTCCATACAATTTTAAATGCCAAGAAAACACATTTTAGTAAGATAGTTCTATAGTCAGTTACATGAAAACTTATTCAATAAAAGCATTTAATGCAACAGAATGAGAAAGGATCACAAAAGAATCTGGGGGAGAAAAAAGTGCAATAAATAGGAAGAAATGGTTATATATGTTGTCCTTCCTTGGATATTGAGATCTATTGGGGGCTAGCTCTAGACATGGAGGACAGACCATGCAGTTTCCTGGGCCCACATTCAGAGAAAGAGTAGCTACAGTCTTTGCTGTTCATTGGATGAAAAAAAAACAACACACACACACTTAAAGCATCAGCAGGATGCTGACCAGGGAGATGGAGGAGACAAGCATTTATGGGGAATAAAAAAAGGAATCTGGCAGAGTCCTCTGGCTTCTGGCATCAGTAGTTATAGGTCTGCCAAGATGCTTTGGGAAACATTTTAATTTAAATGCCAACTTTATTTCAACGAAGTCTCCCTTGATCTGTTCAGGGTAGATAGTAAGATAGATATTATTCACTTTAGAGGAGAAATAGATGAATGGAGTGTTGATCTTATGGAAAAAAACCTGAAGGGTTAAAATCTGCTTCTTTTATTTATTTGTTTTTATATCAGGAAACTTGTGGACATAAAACAAAGCAGAATGTGATTTGACAAATGACAGCACTAGCATTTGCCAATGTGAGAGATGGTGTTCATTCCAAAAGGAGAGTACTTGAAGACAAAGTCCACTTGCAAGGTTTATGACTGTCTTTTAATGTAATCATCCCCAAAATGGCAAATGACAACTCCATGAAAAATGTTGAGACCCTAAATATCTTCTTGCTCCTTTTCACTAACCTTAGCCTCATACAGTTATTTATAAATGAGGAAAGTATGGCAGAAAAGGCAACCCTTGGCACCAATTGTGCACAACATACTCAAAGAGGGTCCATTCAGCCTCTGCTTGAAGTCATCCAAATAAAGGGATGTCCAAGGACCATTTCACTTTGGGGCAGCTCTGTTGGTTAAGAAGCTTTTCCGGACATTAAGCTGAAATGTTCCTCTTGGTGACTTCTGTATATTCCCTCACTCCTCTGCCTTATGTGGTCAAATAGAATGAATCTATTGTCTTATTATTATGTCATATCTTATTATTATATTATGGTAGCCTTTCAAATACTTGAAAACAATTCTTGGGATCTTCATCCCCACTACCAATTCTCTTTTCATGTTCAATTCCTTCATCTTAGCTCATAATATATGGACTCAAGAGCCTCCACCATTTTGGTTTTCTCTTTTGAATGCTACCCAGTCCTTGGTGTCCAGACCTGAACACAATTCTCTAGGAAAAATCTGAGGCACCGTAGAACAGTCCTTTAGACCCATAGTTCTCCAAATGTGGTCCAGAGAATCTTGAAGGTTTCTTTCAGAGGGTCTACAAATTTAAAATTAGTTTTGACTTCCAATATGGCAAATATCTATAATTATAATCAACACAAACAAAAATGCTTTGGACAGATCTTTAATAATAATAATAATAATTAATAATCTCAAACGAAAGTTTGAGAACCACTGCTTTAGAGTGTGAGTTCTTTGAGGGCTGAGATTGGTTTTATTTGTGTGGGAGGGGATTCATTTTTTTGCCTTTGCATTTCTGGTAATTAGTACCATATTAGATGCTCAATAAAAATGCTCATTGACTTGTCTCTGTTCATAAAATCTATGCCTCTCCCAGTGCAGTCTGAGATAAAATGAGCTTTCTAGCCTGATGACTCTCATTGAGATACTTATTGAGTTTGCAGCTTGCTAAAACTTTCAGATCTTTTTTCAGACAAGTATTGCCTAATATGCCTTTTCCATCTTATATTTGTGGATTTGTCCCCACTGAAACCATAGATTGTGTGGATAAAAAGAAGTGAATAAAGATGATCGAATTTCATCTTTATTCAATTTGGCCCAATACTCTGAACTGTCAAGAGATATGTGCATACATACATATATGTGAACATATGTTTATATGTCTATATGTCTATTTTTGCCTCCTGACTTTTATGTTGTATTGGATATCCATTCTAATTCTGTGCCATCTCTAGATTCAGTGAGGAGGATACTATCTATATCTTTATCCAAGTCATTAATAAAAACATCAGATGTCTCAAAGCACGGATCCCTGGAGTACTCCACTGGAGTTCTCCTGCCACTTTGGCATTAAACCATGAAAATCTACTCCCAATCTGACCACCCAACCAATTCTGAATTCTTTGGATTATATTATCATCTAACCTACCTTGTTCCAGCTTCTCCACAAGAATAAAATGAGAAAAGAGTGGGGAAAACCCTTTTACAGAAAATAAAACCATAATTAAGCTAAGAATTGAATAGCTCTTTTTTGGGGGGAGTCCCATAGACTTTCCCCTTCCCCCTTCCAAAGGATCTATCTCTTTGAGATTCCTCTTTTTCTAAGTATAGATTAAAAAACACAACCTTTTTGTTGTCCTTCGCTTCCCTCACTAGAGGTATAGCTTAAAAAAAACCTTTCACAACTTTTTTGTTGTCCTTTGCTTCCCTCACTAAGTTTAGGCCAGTCATCCTGAACTTTCGCATTCCTGACAGTATTCCTATAGGACTATACCTTTCCCTTATATTTATCCAGACTTGCTTTTGTACATTTCTGTGTTGGCAGAGAGTTCCCTGTGCATCCACATTGGTTGCTTTAGACACATCTCATTTATAGGAATCATTTCCCCTTATTTTTTCTGGATTTCACTCTCCCATCCCTCCTGGGCTGACTTTCCCTGAGGCATTTTGTAACATGGGATCTTTCTTATCTTTCTCCCAATCTTTCAAAATTGGCTTTCCTGAAATCTAGGATGCTTATCACAGTAAGCTTAGATGATCTTTCTTTCACAAATACTAGCCTCGAGTAGTCACTGGCCTTCCCAGGATTTCCATCATTTCTACCCCAGCAGTAGGTTCTTTCCTGTAGGTGAGAATCAGATCCAGAAAAAAAGCAACAAATGTTTCCTTCATTTGTTCCTTTACCTTTGAAAGATGAAATGATCACTAAGGCAAGTCAAAAAGATTTTTAGCTACTGTGCTTTTGGCAGAGAGAATGAGCTCCAATAGATGTCTGTATAATAATACCTAATACTTTGCTAATTATTATGTGTTAAATAAGCACTATGCTATCTCATTTGGACTCTGAAATGTAGATGCTACTGAACCAAACCAAAGGTAAGGACTTGTCCAGTCACACAGGTAGTAAGGCGGGCCCAGTCCTCTATCCACTGCAACCTCACAACTGAAGCCTGTCCACATTGCTGTATCACTCATGATGGTCCGCTAATTCTTCCTCTATTTTCCCTTTCTGTCCAGATGGCTTGTAATATACTCCGATGACAAAATCATTTGTTTCTCTGTCTTTTTGACCTTTACTCAGATATTTTCCATGATGCTTCTCCTCCCTCTGGTTCCTGGATGTTCCATGAATATACCTTTATGAGCTTGAGTCAATGATAATCAGAGGATGATTTCACCAAGTTAACTCCCCTGAAAACTGGAACAAGGAGGTGGGAGCAGTAGGGAGAGAAGGATGAAAATAAACAGAACCACACAAATATACTAAATCATAATTTGACATAATTATTTTTTAATTGGCTTGTGTAGAGTCACTAGGTTAAACTGGATTTCTAACCTTCAAGTCACTATTTTTCTCTTTAAACTCTTGCTGTTAAAAACAACAACAAAAAACCCCCAACAATAAACAATCCACTACATCATCCAATTTGATAATCGTCGGTCTCAGGACAAGATGTTTTAAGCAGTGGTGTAAGGACTAGCACTGTGATTTCACTGAAGACTATTCCAGCTTGGGGAAATTCCTCCTTTGATGAAGGTCAGTGTCTTCTCTGCAATTTATCAGGGAGTTGAGTTAGAGCAAGGGGAGATTCAATGATGTGGCCAAAATCCCAGAGTCACCATGTTGGAGGCCAGGATGGATCCCAGCTTTCCTCCTGCTCGATCTTGATCCTATGAAGCGCTGCCTCTTGGGTATCCTGGGGATGCTGCCCCGGGTGATGCTCCAGAGGTAGGAGATGGACTGGGAGAGGCTTGTTTGGCCTGGCACAGAGCTCTGGACCTTAGGAGGAAGCCTGCAGACCCCTTCCCCGAATGTTTTTAAGGGCAGAAATAGAATTCGTGGATTAAAAGGGAACCAGTTCTCTTGAAATAGCTACCAAATACCCCACGTTCCACGTTTTCGGGCCGGGTAAGTAAGAACCTCCGTGGAGTTCGGGGAGTCCCTGCCTTGCCCTTCCCTTCCCTAGGGTATCCCGGGGTCCTTCCCCCCCCATCTCACAGACTAAAGTGCTGACGAATCCACCCACAGTTTGCCCCAGGGAAGAAGTTTCCCTTTCTTCAATCCCATTCCCTGAAGTCTCAATCTCTGGACAGGAGCGACGTGGCCTGGGTCACGGGGGTGGGGACAGAGGCCACCTGGGGGACCTGGGAAGTGAGGGGGGGCCGAGGATGAGAAGCAGCTTCCGCTCCCCGAGGGGACGAGCTCGCTTCCGCGCTGGGGAGCAGGGGGTCGTGGGGGAGAGGAGCTGGGTTTTTTTGGGGGGTGCGTATGCCCTCCTCACCCTCCACTCCATCCCACGCGCCTCCGGGACCGCGGGCTCCTCCCGGGACGTTCTCCTAGCAACCAGCCCCGCGAGCTCGTCCGGGAGGCTCCGGGGGACCCGCAGCCCCGCGAGGGCGCGGCGGGGAGGGCTCGGCCGGGCTGTGGGTCGCAGGGAGGGAGCGAGGGAGGTCTGCGGGCGCCTCCGTTGCGCCACCCGGGGCGTTTGATTGGCAGCTGCAGCTGAGGGGGGCGGGGGCGGGGAAGGGGAGGTGCCCGCCCCCTCCCGCCGCCCCTGGAGGAAGGAAGGGAGGGAGGGCCCGAGGCTGGGGGCAGGGAGCCCGAGGGCTGGGCGGGCGCAGAGCGCTCGGGCTCGGGCAGGCGGGCGGCTGGGCTCGGGGCCGCGGCGGCCGCTGCTGCTGCTGTTGCTGCTCGGGCCGCCCCTGGGGCTGCCTCCTGCGCCCGGTCCGCCCGGCCCGGAGGGAGCCCGCGGAAGGAGGAGCGGCGCGGGGGAGCGGCAGCCGCGGGGCCACCCCAGCCCCTGGAGCCGGGCTCTGTGCATCCGGCTTCGGGGAGAGCAGCAGCCGCCGCCGCGGCGGAGGAGGAAGAGGAGGGACGCTGGAGACCCCGACCGCGGGCTGGGAGACAGGGGCGGCTTCTAGGTGGGTGCTGGCCGGGGAAGGGGCGGGGAGGCGTCGGGGTGGGCTGCTGCCGGTGGGGGGGAGCCGGAGCCGAGGGGCCGGGGGATGGAGGGAGGGCGGGGCCGGGGGCCGGAGTGATTGATGGAGGGAGGGAGGAAGGGGAAAGGTGGATGTGTGGAGCCGGGGATGGAAGGATGGATGCCTGCGACGGAGGAGGGAGGAGCAAGGGGACGGATGAATGGAAGGGGCGCCCAGGGATCAGCTGGAGGCAGGGGCATGGCTAGATTGGAAGGGGAGCACGAGGGCAAGCCGGGACACGAGGAGGGAGGACTGAGGAGCGAGGACTGAGGAGCGGACGAGGAGGGGGCTGGGGACCCGCAGGAGCGGCCACTGAAGGCCCGGACCCCGGCGCCCGGGCGGCGGCAGGCGGCGGGTGGGCGCTCTGGTACCCGGTGGGCTAGGTGCGGGCCGCGAAGCACGGCCGTCCGGGACGCCTGGCTCCGGGCCGAGTTCGGGCATGGGGACGCTTGGGCGGGTCGGAAAAGAAGGAGCGTCCTCTCCTCTCCCCGTCCGGCTTTGGGGGGCACCGGGCTCACAATGGGGGCGTTGAGGGAGGGCGAGGAAGGAGCCGGGACGAGAGGCTGCTGCCCGCCGGGCCGGGCCGGGACTGCGGAGTGGCTGCAGGGGGCAGCGAAGAGTCTGTGTGGAGACCGGCG